>NW_025334184.1:345671-383751 GCF_014858855.1 Bufo gargarizans | reverse complement strand
ACAAAGCAAGGGTTAAACAAACTGTATCTTTATTGCCCTGACTGCCATTTACAGAAACACCCCATATGTGGCCGTAAACTACTGTACGGCCACACAGCGGGGGCGTAGAGTGAAAGGTGCGCCGTTTGGTTTTGGAAGGCAGATTTTGCTGGATTGGTTTATTTACACCATGTCCCATTTGACGCCCCCCCGATGCACTCCTAGAGTAGAAACTCCATAAAAGTGACCCCATCTAAGAAACTACTCCCCTCAAGGTATTCAAAACTGATTTTACAAACTTTGTTAACCCTTTAGGTGTTGCACAAGATTTAATGGAAAATAGAGATACAATTTTAAAACTTTTTTTGCAGATTTTCCATTTTAATATTTTTTTTCCAGTTACAAAGCAAGGGTTAACAGCCAAACAAAACTCATTATTTATGGCCCTGATTCTGTAGTTTACAGAAACACCCCATATGTGGTCGTAAAACTGCTGTACGGGCACACGGCAGGGCGCAGAAGGAAAGGAATGCCACACGGTTTTTGGAAGGCAGGTTTTGCTGGACTGTTTTTTTTTACACCATGTCCCATTTGAAACCCCCCTGATGCACCCCTAGAGTAGAAACTCCAGAAAAGTGACCCCATTTTAGAAACTACGGGATAGGGTGGCAGTTTTGTTGGTACTAGTTTAGGGTATGATATGATTTTTGGTTGCTCTATATTACACTTTTTTTGCGGCAAGGTAACAAGAAATAGGTTTTTTGGCATAGTTTTTTTTTGTTATTTACAATATTCATCTGACAGGTTAGATCATGTGGTAATTTTATAGAGCAGGTTGTCATGGACACGGCAATACCTAATATGTATACAATTTTTTTATTTATGTAAGTTTTACACAATGATATCATTTTTAAAACAAAAAAAAAAGTTTTAGTGTCTTCATACTCTAAGAGCCATAGTTTTTCAGTTTTTGGGCGATTATCTAAAGTAGGGTCTCATTTTTTGCAGGATGAGATGCTGGTTTGATTGGCACTATTTTGGGGTGCATATGGCTTTTTGATCGCTTGCTATTACACTTTTTGTGACTTAAGGTGACAAAAAATGTCTTTTGTACACCGTTTTTATTTTTATTTTTTTACGGTGGTCACCTGAAAGGTTATGTCATGTGATAATTTTATAGAGCCGGTCGATACGGACGCGGTGATACCTAATATGTATACTTTTTTTATTTATGTAAGTTTTACACAATGATTTCATTTTTGAAACCCCAAAAAATCATGTTTTAGTGTTTCCATAGTCTAAGAGCCATAGTTTTTTTCAGTTTTTGGGCGATTATCTTGGGTAGGGTATGATTTTTGCGGGATGAGATGATGGTTTGATTGTTACAATTTTTCATTTTTAATCAGTGATAAATGTGATTTTTGATTTTTACATTTTTTTAACATTTTTTCACTTTTTTTGTACCCAGACCCATTTGGTTCTTGAAGATCCAGTGGGTCTGATGTCTGTATAATACAGTACAGTACACTATATAGTGTTTTGTACTGTATTTTACATTAACTTTGTCTGAACAGATCTATGCCTTTAGCACAGATCTGTTCAGCACCATGGACATCAGGATGCCTGAGAAGTCATCCTGTTGCCATGGGAACCTTCCCCGTCTGCTCAGTTGTGGCCACAACTGCGCAGACGGGGAAGGGTAAGGAGGGGGGCTCTCTCCCTCTCTATCGGGGGGGCTGCAAAGGCACAGCAGCCCCCCGATGGGAGAGGGAGGGAGCTCCCTGAGCTGTTAACTTTTTCCATACAGCGGTCCGTACGGACCACGGTATGGAAAGGGTTAAACGGCTGACATCGCATCACAGATGTCAGCCGTTTATACCAGGGTGTCAGCAATGTGCTGACACCCTGGTATACCCACTGGCAACCAACGATTATTCAAGGGGGGGCGGCCTCCCGCTTTGCCCGCAACCCCCCCTCCTGCACCTCCCACCGGGATAAAATCATTCAGGGGTAAAGGGGAGGTGAAACATATATATTTTAGGAATACTAAAGTTTCTGATCCCCGAGGTCAGGGACCGCGGAGACCAGAAACTGCCGAAAGCGCAGCAAACCGCAGGTCTGAATTGACCTGCGGTTTGTTGTGATCGTCGACATGGGGGGGTCACGGGACCCCCCCCGCGCATTTAGCCGAGGTGCCTTGATCAAAGATTTGCGCAGGCACCTTGTTCCGATCACAGCCGGACGGGTGGCAGTGATCGGAACAACACATGACGTACCGGTGCGTCATGTGTCCTTAAGGACTCGGGAAACATGCCGTACCGGTACGTCATGTGTCCTTAACCACCTCCGGACCGCCTAACGCACATGTGCGTTCCGGAGGTGGCAGGGCTGCGCACAGTCACGCATATACGCGTCATCTCGCGAGACGCGAGATGACGCGAGTATGCGCCCGCGCGTGCGCAGTTCGCGCCGGCATTTCTTTCAGGACCATTTCGTCAGCAACCTGCCAGCCAATGATCGTGGCTGGCAGGTTGCTGATTTTTAAAAAATCCAATCAAAGTGCCAGATAGCAGATCATATTTGTAAATATGATCTGTTATATGGCTGCCTGCTCCTCTGCTGGTTCTTTTCGTCGGTTGGATCCAGCAGAGGAGCAGGCTTCACAGTGAGTACACCAACACTACACTATAGCCCCTGATCACCCCCCTGAACCCCAATTAACCCTTTGATCACCTCTTTGATCACCCCCTGTCAATCACAAGTGAAAAGAAAAAAGTGATCAGTGCAAACTGTCACTTTTTTTTTTCACTGTTATTGACCGTTAGGTTTTAGGTATAGTTTAGGTCCCTTGGTTAGGTAGTTAGCGATCAGTTAGCGCCCAGCCCACCGCACCGCAGTCCGTTATTCGCTGATTAGCGTATCGCTAATCAGCATTTGTACTTTTATAGTATCTGAAAGTGATCAAAACTGATCACGGTCAGATCTATAATAGTACTAGTGTCACTTTAGCTCGCCCTCCACCCAAAACGCAGTGTTTGCCCGATCAGGCCTGATCGGTCGCCCACACGTGCGTTCGCCCACACCCGCCCCACCGCAGTGACAAAAAAAAATTTTTTTTTGATCACTGCACATTCACTTTACACGCACTGCGGCGATAAAAAAATCAGTTTTGATATTTTTTATCAACCGCAGCGGCCTCCGGTACTTCGCTAGCCTCCCCTTTGTAAGACAGGCTTGCTTTTTTTTTCTTGGGTAGTCTCAGGGAATACCCCTAAATTTAGTTGCCCACATGTCAAACAGGGGGTATTCTTCTGAAGAGGCCTACAGGCTTCTGACCCAGTCGGATGAGGAGTGGGAACCCTCATCTGATGAATCCAGCGGGTCAGAATACGAACCTGTAGAAAGCAGTGGCTCTCTGACCCAAAGTTCGGACGAGGAGGCTGAGGTCCCTGATAGCACCAGGCGTACCCGGCCCCGTGTCGCTAGACCGCAGGTTGCGCAGGATCCGCTTCAAGAGCAGCAGAGTGGGGCTGGTGCTGTCGGATTACGTGGTGAGGCATACACCAGCAGCCCAGCCCTCCCTGGACCTAGTACCAGCACTGCCGTACAACCTGGTGAAGTAGCGAGCACCAGAAGGGCAGTTGAAGCTGGTACGGTGGCACGTGCAGTAGTGACCCCGTCGCAGCCACCGCAAAGACGTGCCCGTAGAGCCCCTAGAATCCCAGAGGTGCTGGCAAACCCTGATTGGCAGTCCCCAACTTCAGCCGCACCTGTAGTTTTCCCTTTCACTGCCCAGTCTGGAGTTCGGGTTGAGACGGCTCAGATCGGTTCGGCCCTGGGATTTTTTGAGCTGTTCTTGACTGCGGAGCTTTTAGACATAGTTGTGGCCGAAACAAACAGGTATGCCACACAATTTATCACCGCTAACCCGGGAAGCTTTTATGCCCAGCCTTTCCGGTGGAAACCAGTCCAAGTTTCCGAACTTAAAACTTTTCTGGGCCTCCTCCTCAACATGGGCCTGACAAAAAAACATGAATTGCGGTCATATTGGTCCACGAACCCGATTCATCACATGCCCATGTTCTCTGCTGCCATGTCCAGGGCACGTTTTGAGGCCATCCTGCGGTTCCTGCACTTTAGTGACAACACCGCCTCCCGTCCCAGGGGCCACCCTGCTTTTGACCGGCTCCACAAAATTCGGCCCCTCATAGACCATTTCAACCAGAAATTTGCAGATATTTATACCCCAGAGCAAAACATCTGCATAGACGAGTCCCTGATACATTTTACCGGGCGCCTTGGCTTCAAGCAATACATCCCAAGCAAGCGCGCCCGGTATGGGGTCAAATTGTATAAGCTCTGTGAAAGGGCCACAGGCTATACCCACAAATTTCGGGTCTATGAGGGAAAAGATCAGACCCTGGAGCCGGTCGGTTGCCCTGACTACCTGGGGAGCAGTGGGAAGACAGTTTGGGACTTGGTGTCACCCTTATTCGGCAAGGGGTACCATCTTTATGTGGACAATTTTTACACAAGTGTGGCCCTCTTTAGGCATTTGTTTCTAGAACGGATTGGCGCCTGTGGTACCGCGCGAACTAGTCGCGCGGGCTTCCCCCAACGGCTCGTTACCACCCGTCTTGCAAGGGGGCAGAGGGCCGCACTGTGTAACGAAGAACTGCTCGCGGTGAAATGGAGAGACAAGCGTGACGTTTACATGCTCTCCTCCATTCACGCAGACACGACAATACAAATTGAGCGAGCAACCCGTGTCATTGAAAAGCCCCTCTCAGTCCACGACTATAACCTCCACATGGGAGGGGTCGACTTCAATGACCAGATGTTGTCTCCGTATTTAGTTTCCCGACGCACCAGACGCTGGTATAAGAAGGTGTCTGTATATTTAATTCAATTGGCTCTGTACAATAGTTTTGTTCTCTACAGTAAGGCTGGGAGAACTGGATCCTTCCTCAAATTTCAGGAAGAGATCATTGAGAACCTCCTGTATCCAGGAGGTTCCGTGGCCCCAACCACCAGTGTAGTTAGCCGTCTACACGAGCGACATTTCCCCAATGTCGTTCCTGGTACCTCAACCCAACCGTCACCCCGAAAAAGATGTCGTGTCTGTAGCAGGAGTGGAATAAGGCGTGACACCCGCTATTTCTGTCCTGACTGTCCGGACCACCCTGCCCTATGCTTTGGAGAGTGTTTCCGGAAGTACCACTCACAGGTACACTATTAGCATAGGGATCATCTCACCAGGACAGGCACACAGGGCTATTAGGGCCCATTCACTCACTGCTGCTGCAAACGTCTCCTTTCACATGGGACAAAGTGCATAACGCACTTCGCCACATCTTTGGGCGATTTGCGCTTTGCACATTGACCCATGGGGAAGGAGAGGTTTGTTCTATAAAGGTAAAAAAAAAAAAAAAAAAAAAAACAGGTAAGCAAACAGGTTAATGTTTAGTTCCAAAAGTTAAAGTTACATGTTCTGTTCCAAAGTTAATAAAATTATTGCGTTGTGGCCTGTTTTTTTCTTTTTTTTTTTTTTTGTCTTTTTACCTTCCAGGTGGACCAACCGATCTACTAGCTGCAGCACCGATGTGCATTCTGACAGAAGCATTGCGCTGCTGTCAGATTACACGCAAGTCGGTGTATGCGGCGCTGCAAGACGGGATTTTCTCCTCTGCAGTGACAGATACGTTTGCCGAGGCATACGAGCTGAGGAGGAGGCGGCGTTCCTATGCTTTGGCAAGCACTTTGTATGTATATATATATATATAAAAAAAAAATCCCGGCAATGATTTATTCATCCACATCGATTGATGCGAATGGAGAAATCTGGTTTGCCAGGGCATACGAGCTAAGTGGGTATGGATGTAGGGCGGAGCTCCTATGTCCTGGCAGACGCCTTTCCCCTCCATTTTTTTTTTTTGGCAGAGATTTTTTCATCCACATTGATCGATGCGAATGAAGAAATCTGTGCCGTTCATTTTTTTCTTTCAGCCCAGAGGCTGAACGGAAAAAAAAATCTCATTACCTGTATGCTCAATATAAGGAGAATAGCAGAAACTCCTAATGCTGGCCATACATGTAATGATTGCGGAGACCCTCAAATGCCAGGGCAGTACAAACACCCCACAACTGACCCCATTTTGGAAAGAAGACACCCCAAGGTATTTGCTGAGGGGCATATTGAGTCCATGAAAGATTGAAATTTTTGTCCTAAGTTAGCGGAAAGTGAGACTTTGTGAGAAAAAACAAAAAAAAATCAATTTCCGCTAACTTATGCGAAAAAAAAAAAAATTCTTTGAACTTGCCAGGCCCCTCATTGGATACCTTGGGGTGTCTTCTTTCCAAAGTGGGGTCACATGTGGGGTATTTATACTGCCCTGGCTTTTTAGGGGCCCTAAAGCGTGAGAAGAAGTCTGGGATCCAAATGTCTAAAAATGCCCTCCTAAAAGGAATTTGGGCCCCTTTGCGCATCTAGGCTGCAAAAAAGTGTGACACATCTGGTATCGCCGTACTCAGAAGAAGTTGGGGAATGTGTTTTGGGGTGTCATTTTACATATACCCATGCTGGGTGAGATAAATATCTTGGTCAAATGCCAACTTTGTATAAAAAAATGGGAAAAGTTGTCTTTTGCCAACATATTTCTCTCACCCAGCATGGGTATATGTAAAATGACACCCCAAAACACATTCCCCAACTTCTCCTGAGTACGGCGATACCAGATGTGTCACACTTTTTTGATGCCAAGGTGGGCAAAGGGGCGCATATTCCAAAGTGCACCTTTCGGATTTCACCGGTCATTTTTTACAGATTTTGATTGCAAAGTACTTCTCACACATATGGGCCCCTAAATTGCCAGGGCAGTATAACTACGCCACAAGTGACCCCATTTTGGAAAGAAGACACCCCAAGGTATTCCGTGAGGGGCATGGCGAGTTCCTAGAATTTTTTATTTTTTGTCGCAAGTTAGTGGAATATGAGACTTTGTAAGGAAAAAAGAGAAAAAAAAAAAATCATCATTTTCTGCTAACTTGTGACAAAAAATAAAAAATTCTAGGAACTCGCAGTGCCCCTCACGGAATACCTTAGGGTGTCTTCTTTCCAAAATGGGGTCACTTGTGGCGTAGTTATACTGCCCTGGCAATTTAGGGGCCCAAATGTGTGAGAAGAACTTTGCAATCAAAATGTGTAAGAAATGACCGGTGAAATCCGAAAGGTGCACTTTGGAATATGCGCCCCTTTGCCCACCTTGGCATCAAAAAAGTGTGACACATCTGGTATCGCCGTACTCAGGAGAAGTTGGGGAATGTGTTTTGGGGTGTCATTTTACATATACCCATGCTGGGTGAGATAAATATCTTGGTCAAATGCCAACTTTGTATAAAAAAATGGGAAAAGTTGTCTTTTGCCAACATATTTCTCTCACCCAGCATGGGTATATGTAAAATGACACCCCAAAACACATTCCCCAACTTCTCCTGAGTACGGCGATACCAGATGTGTCACACTTTTTTGCTGCCAAGGTGGGCAAAGGGGCACATATTCCAAAGTGCACCTTTCGGATTTTGCAGGGCATTTTTTACACATTTTGATTGCAAGGTACTTCTCACACATTTGGGCCCCTAAATTGCCAGGGCAGTATAACTACGCCACAAGTGACCCCATTTTGGAAAGAAGACACCCCAAGGTATTCCGTGAGGGGCATGGCGAGTTCCTAGAATTTTTTATTTTTTGTCGCAAGTTAGTGGAATATGAGACTTTGTAAGGAAAAAAGAGAAAAAAAAAAAATCATCATTTTCTGCTAACTTGTGACAAAAAATAAAAAATTCTAGGAACTCGCAGTGCCCCTCACGGAATACCTTAGGGTGTCTTCTTTCCAAAATGGGGTCACTTGTGGCGTAGTTATACTGCCCTGGCAATTTAGGGGCCCAAATGTGTGAGAAGTACCTTGCAATCAAAATGTGTAAAAAATGCCCTGCAAAATCCGAAAGGTGCACTTTGGAATATGTGCCCCTTTGCCCACCTTGGCAGCAAAAAAGTGTCACACATCTGGTATCGTCGTACTCAGGAGAAGTTGGGGAATGTGTTTTGGGGTGTCATTTTACATATACCCATGCTGGGTGAGAAAAATATCTTGGTCAAATGCCAACTTTGTATAAAAAAATGGGAAAAGTTGTCGTTTGCCAAGATATTTCTCTCACCCAGCATGGGTATATGTAAAATGACACCCCAAAACACATTCCCCAACTTCTCCTGAGTACGGCGATACCACATGTGTGACACTTTTTTGCTGCCAAGGTGGGCAAAGGGGCGCATATTCCAAAGTGCACCTTTCGGATTTCACCGGTCATTTCTTACACATTTTGATTGCAAAGTTCTTCTCACACATTTGGGCCCCTAAATTGCCAGGGCAGTATAACTACGCCACAAGTGACCCCATTTTGGAAAGAAGACACCCCAAGGTATTCTGTGAGGGGCATGGTGAGTTCCTAGAATTTTTTATTTTTTGTCGCAAGTTAGTGGAATATGAGACTTTGTAAGAAAAAAATAAAATAAAAAATCATCATAATTTTCCGCTAACTTGTGACAAAAAATAAAAAGTTCTATGAACTCACTATGCCCATCAGCGAATACCTTAGGGTGTCTACTTTCCGAAATGGGGTCATTTGTGGGGTAGTTATACTGTTTGGGCATTGTAGAACCTCAGGAAACATGACAGGTGCTCAGAAAATCAGAGCCGTTTCAAAAAGCGGAAATTCACATTTTTGTACCATAGTTTGTAAATGCTATAACTTTTACCCAAACCATTTTTTTTTTGCCCAAACATTTTTTTTTTATCAAAGACATGTAGAACTATAAATTTAGCGAAAAATTTATATATGGATGTCGTTTTTTTTGCAAAATTTCACAGCTGAAAGTGAAAAATGTCATTTTTTTGCAAAAAAATCGTTACATTTTGATTAATAACAAAAAAAGTAAAAATGTCAGCAGCAATAAAATACCACCAAATGAAAGCTCCATTAGTGAGAAGAAAAGGAGGTAAAATTCATTTGGGTGGTAAGTTGCATGACCGAGCGATAAACGGTGAAAGGAGTGTAGTGCCGAAGTGTAAAAAGTGGCCTGGTCATGAAGGGGGTTTCACCTAGCGGGGCTGAAGTGGTTAAGGGGTTAAGTAAGTCCAAAGTGAGGCAGTATATTTAGTGTTAGGGACCCATCTGCGGAAGCCACCCTGACGCCTAGTAGATGGGCCCGACACATATGTGCGCTAAGAGCTTCCATTACTCATTTATAGTCGGTATTGTACCACTTTTATCTAGAATGACTCCCATTTCTTAGCTCTATTGTTTGTATATATAACGGTGTGCAGCCATTTTGTTTTTTGTAATTATGTTTGCTTCATAGATATGCACCTGTGATTCTGAAGGTTCTAGGTCTAAATTTTCTTGCAATGTTTTTTTTCCCGCCATGATTCGTTACCACTCGGCATTATTAGAAATCGAATTTTCCCTGAAATTCACTTCGAAGTGAATTTGTTTTACTTTGATGGTCATTGACGTCATCTCACCCGATGTCTTCAATCAAGATGGCCATGACGGCCTCTACACAATCAAATGAATAGGGTGAGTATTTAAAGGCCTAAATAATAGCATTAGATGCCGCGATCAGTGATGAATGCAGCATCTGAGGGGCTTAATGATAGAGTAGGCACAATCGCCGTTACAACTGCTGCATACAAGGAAACATGCTTTGTAACAAAGTAATTTGTCACAATGCAAATTTCTTTGTGAAATTTGGTGAAGCAGCTGAATCTAATTTTATAACAAGACACGGAGGCTCCTATTGCATTAACTTCCTTTACTGTAACCATAGCAGCAAAGAAAAGAACATGTCAATCACAGAAGAACACCCATGTAACCGACTCCTCCCCTTATCCCAGTATATAAGGACCTCCACTTCCTGGGAACATCCTCTTTCTTTGCTGCTGCCATAGCAGATAAGTGTCTTCATTGTTACTAGTAATTTTGCCTGCCATTCATTTGGCTATATTGTTTTGCTGACTGCTTCTTTTTTGTCTCTAGTACTGTCTGTGGAGGTTTTTTCTACCTCCCCTCTCATTTACTGTTTTCGTTTTCACTTCGGCGTTTTGCCTTGTTCTTTCCTGGGGTGTTCCCCCCCCCTCCTGATTGTTTTTTCCTCCTCTTCTACTTATTGTGTAGGCCTACTTGGTTTACCTGGTGCGCAGCGTTGGTTGGGCTGGTCGTTCCGATCTCCCGGTCTTCCCCCCCTCTTTTATTCGCATCGCATCGCTCGCCTGCATCTCCGGCGCTTGCAGGGACGGCCGAAGTCTCGCGCCTCGCGAGATTTCGGCCTCAGGCTCTCCCAGCTCGGCGCTTCCGTTACGAGTCTGCGGCCGCGTCTGATCTCGCGAGATCTCGGCCGCTCCTCCTCAGCTTCGCGCCGTTTCGCCGCCCGTGTCCCTGCTGCTCCCTCGGCTTGTGCGCTCATCAGGTGGGTCCCTGTCTCGCGCCCTCCTCCATGCTTTAGTAGTTTTCTTCTGGCCCTCATTCTTTTTTCTCTTTCTTCCTAGGTTTTCCTCCTGTGGTCTGGGGTGACTAACTCCTTCCACATTTGCTATAATGTCTCGCCGCAGTAGTTCTTCTTCTGTTAGGCAGGTCCCTGCTGCTAGACCCCAGAGCCCTGCTAGTACCCCCAACCTGCCTAATGAATCCTCACTGGAGAGACAGAATGCTGCGCTGCAGCAGTCTATCTCTGAGGCTATCAGGGTAGCTATGGGCTCCATGTCCTCAGCGCTGTCTGAGACCATATCACAGGCCTTAAATGCTCAGCCCCCTAGGTCCTCTCCGGTCCCTATGGTGGATGCTGAAAGACCGTCTGCCTCCAGAACAGTTAGACCCGATGGTAACCCATCACATGACCGCGCGGTTGTCCCGCGGAAAAGAGCTTGCGCACGGCAGGCAGAACACACTCGTGCTTGGAAGTCAGCCAGGACTATGCCTGAGCAGTTGTCTGATTCTGACAGAGAATCTATTGAGGAGGTGCAGAACGATACCCATTTTGACTCCGCAGAGGAGTTTGAGGACGGCGAGTCTGATCCTCTGGGTTTGTTGCCAACCCTTTTGCCACCTGCGACTACGGTGGTCCCACAAGAGGACCAACCTGTAATAGATGACAACATGGTAGATTCATTGGGTGCCCCTCTCTTTAATCCGGATGAGTTACATCATCCCAGGTCAGCAGAATGGCTTCCCGCTACTCATGTGGCACGTTATTTAGAGGAAAAAATCCGTACTCCTTTAAGCAAGGAGTCCCGCAACAAGTTGCGAGCGGAATGCCCCCGCCCTTTGATACCCAATAAGGTGTGTGAGACACCGGTGGTGGATCCAAAGATGGTGCAATTCCTACACCAAGACAAAATTTAACCCTAAGAAGGGACTTGATTCAGCCTTACGCGCGGTTCAGGATAAACTCCTGGATATCACGGGCCCTCTGGCGAAAATTTTCGACATGGCCGAGTCCGCCAAGGCAGAGGGTAGACTGGTAGACCCTGTTGAGTTGGGAGGTTGGGCCCAGAGGGCCATTTGCATGGCGGGCAACGTCAACACCTCCTTAGCCATTGAACGCCGTAAGGCCATCTTAATGAAGGTGGAGCCTAAGCTCTCCAACCTCGCCCTGTCGGAGGCAGGCAAGAATGCTCAGGGTCTCCTATTCGGAGAGTCATTTATCAAGGAGCTGGGCAGATTTGTCGGGGCCTTCACGGCTTTGGACAAGGCCCAGACTTCGATGAAAAGGGTGTTTAACACCCGTTTTTCCAACAGGGCCGGCAGCTCTAGGGGCCGCCTGTCCGGCCGGTCCGACTTTCATTCCCGTGGAACGGGAAGAGGCTCCTTCACCTATAGGTCCTCCCTACAGGATGCCAGACATCAACCCTCCTTCTTCCCTTCCCGGGGTTTTACAGGACGCTCCAGAGGTTACCGTGGAGCCCCATCTCATCGACGACCAGTTGGTAAGTGCCTTGCCCTGTCCGTCCATTGTTTTCTTCGACAGATTGCGTAGGGGGCAGGCTCCGTCACTTTTTCAATGCCTGGTCCGAGATCACCTCAGACCGGTGGGTATTAGAGACCATCAGAGGTTTCGAGATAGACCTTGTAGCTCCCCCAGACCTGCTACCAGTCCCCAGACACATTCTTTGTACCGGGTCGGTTCAGAGTCTACTACACAGAGAGCTAAAGGAGCTCGTCCGCAAACAAGCGATCGAGCGCACCTCACCTCAGGCAGCGGTGGTAATCAGCAGTATGTTTCTGGTGCTAAAAAAGGGTGGCCAATCGCGCCCAGTCATCAACCTACGGTCCCTCAACTCTATAGTCCAGTATCGCCATTTCAAGATGGAGGGTATCCACCTCCTAAGAGACATGCTTCTCCCGGGCGATTGGATGGTCAAACTGGACCTCAAGGACTGCCTACCTTACAGTCCCGGTGGCTCCGGCTTCCAGGAGCCTGCTCTGTTTCCCGTGGGGAGACCAACTTTGGCGCTTCACTTGCCTGCCTTTCGGTCTCTCCTCCGCCCCTTGGTGCTTCACCAAGGTGATGAAGCCTGTGGTGTCTTGGCTCCGCAGCAGAGGGGTACGCATGATAATATATTTAGACGATGTTCTTATCATGGCGAAGAGTCCGGCTCTTCTTCGCTCACATCTTGCCATGGCCACCGGTCTCCTCACCCGGTTGGGTTTCATCATAAATCGGGAGAAGTCGTGCCTCATTCCTTCGACTTCTATGGAATTCTTGGGTTTCAGGATAGATTCCTCTTCCCTGACCCTTCATCTGCCGCTGGTCAAGGTCCGTGCTATTCGCAAGGAATTGCGACATGCTTTGCTTCGTCCCCAACTGTCTCTGCGACACCTGGCGCGCCTTATAGGTCTCCTGGCGGCGTCCATACAGGCCATCTTCCCGGCTCCTTTGCACTACCGAGCTCTCCAGAGGCTCAAGATTGCACACCTCCGGGCCGGTGCCGCTTACTCGGACTTGGTCACGCTCGATTCGGAAACGAGGGACGAGCTTCAGTGGTGGATCCAGAACCTTTCGGTCTGGAATGGCAAAGCCCTGTTAGGTCCCCTTCCGGATTTGATTATCGAATCCGACGCCAGCTTACACGGCTGGGGGGCACATTGCAATGGGATATCCACGGGCGGTCCTTGGTCCCCAGAAGAGTCCCGCCTCCATATCAACGGCCTGGAATTATTGGCGGGGTCCTTGGCGATTCGCAGTTTCGCCAACGGTACTGTCACTACATGTATCAGACTACGGATGGACAATGTCTCCGCAGTCCGATACGTGAACGGGATGGGCGGTACCCGCTCCTCGGTCCTGACTTATCTGGCTCAGGATTTCTGGGAGTTTTGTCTTACCAGGGGTATAGTGGTTGTGGCGGAACACCTTCCGGGGCTCCGCAATATAGTGGCGGACTGGAATTCGCGTTATATTTCGGATTCCAGCGACTGGAAGTTGGACGAGGGGGTGTTCCTAGCTTTAGCATCTCGCTGGGGTCATCCATCGATAGACCTCTTCGCGAGCCGTTTGAACGCCCAGGCTCCCAGGTTCTTCAGCTGGCGTCCGGATCCTCTGGCGGAGGCGGTGGACGCATTTCTCCAGCAGTGGGGAGGTGCGCTGATGTATGCTTTCCCACCGTTTGCGTTGATTCCCCGGGTTCTCCTTCAGGTTCAGCTCCAATCGGCAGATCTAATCCTCATCGTCCCGCTGTGGAAGTCTCAGCCTTGGTTTCCTCTTCTTCTAGACTTGCTGGTGGATTACCCAATCCTTCTTCCGGATCTCCCCGAGCTCTTGCGGGATCCCATGGGGAGTCCACATCCCCTCATTCTGTCGGGGGGGCTTCGTCTGCTCGCCTGCAGGATCTCGGTTTCCCCGTTTCACTGTCTGGAGTTTCGGACACGACTCTTTTCTTATTGGAGAGCGCATGGGCTCCGGGAACTAGACGAGCTTATCGCTCCGCCTGGGACTCTTGGGCTCGCTGGTGCGGGGAGCGGGACCTGGATCCCCTTCGGGCCCCTGTGAGTTCGGTCTTGTCCTTTTTGTCTTCCTTGTTCGACTCCGGCAAGGCCTATCGCACCATTAATCTCTACAGGTCGGCCATTTCTTCCCGGCACGAGGGTTTTGACGGTACGCCTGCGGGCCAACATCCTTGGGTGTGTCGCCTCCTGAAGGGCTCCCGTTTGTCCCGTCCTCCCAGGCCTCGCTTCTCGGCAACTTGGGATGTGAGTTTGGTCTTGAATTTTCTGAGGGTTTGGCCTTCCAATGACCAATTGTCACTACGGCAGTTGTCGGCTAAACTGGTCACGCTTTTGTGTCTCATTTCGTGTAAACGGGTGTCTGATGTTAGGGCTCTGGACCACGACGCGCGGTCTTTTACGCCTAGTGGGGTTCTCTTTAACATCTCCAGTCGCACTAAAACGAACATTCGTGCCGTTTCTTACCCGGCTTTTCCTCAGTGCACTCAGCTATGCCCGGTGGCATGTCTTCGGGAGTACGAATCTCGTACGGCGGCTTTTCGGGTCCCTCTTTTACCCAATCTGTTTCTGTCTTTTCGTAGGCCCTATGCTCCTGTCTCCAGTGTGACGTTGTCTCGCTGGGTTAAGGAGATTATGAGTTTGGCCGGTGTTGACGTCGCTATCTTTACAGCTCATTCCGTCCGCAGTGCTTCCGCTACCTCTATGTCGGTCTTGGGGGCCCGCCTGGAGGATGTTATGCGCTTAGCGGATTGGTCTAGGGTTTCCACTTTCCGCGAGTTCTATTTTCGCCCAGAGCCTCATGCTTTTAACGCGGTCATATCTCAGCTTTAAACTTGCAATAGGAGCCTCCGTGTCTTGTTATAAAATTTCATGATTTTCCTATTCCATGACGTAAAGTCATGATTTTATTAAAGACACGGAGGCGAGTATTGCCCTCCCTTGCCCTCCCTGGGGTTTTTTGCGGGGGATCTGTTATCGTTTACTTGTTATTTATTGCTTATTGGATGTTCACATTTTTTGAGTGTTTAGTCTATTTGCTATGTTCTTCATAGGTGTCGTGGTGATACTACCTAGTATTTTATTTCTCGTTTCACAGGTTGACGTTCTCCTCCTCAGCATCTTTGGTCTCAAGTCGCTCGTTGGCGTTCCAGAAGCGTCTGAAGTTTGTTGGTGCCGTTCGTTTGGCTAGTTGGTCCTGTGGTTCGGACTATTGGTTTGGCGGTTTCATGAAGATCCAGTTGCCGGAAGAGTCGGTTTATGTGGCGGTTCAAAGAAAGAGGATGTTCCCAGGAAGTGGAGGTCCTTATATACTGGGATAAGGGGAGGAGTCGGTTACATGGGTGTTCTTCTGTGATTGACATGTTCTTTTCTTTGCTGCTATGGTTACAGTAAAGGAAGTTAATGCAATACTCGCCTCCGTGTCTTTAATAAAATCATGACTTTACGTCATGGAATAGGAAAATCATGAAATTTTCAGTCACTTTGCTAATCTCTAGTTGTAAGCTGTAAAATGATGATAATCACAGTGAACGCTTAACTATCAGCAACCTGAAAAAAAATCAGACACACAAACTTTTATTTTCATATACTTTTGATAAAAGTGCCTTATTTTGTACCTGTCCACAAATTTCTGGACTGCCACCACCCTGAACTTGTCCTCCAAATAAAAGCCCTTATACTGCTACACTGTCCCGTCCTGCTGTTTCCAGGGCGCGATGGAACAAAGCGCACAAGTGTCCCAGATTATAGAAACAACCGAGTGGCCTGGTGCTCTGTAACTGCCATTGTAGTGAGAAGGAGCTCCACAAACAGTATAGCAGAACAAGCCACACTGCTTCCAACTGTAATGCCAGCTACTGACCCACTATAATGCCAATGTCCCACCACACTGTCAGAGCCCCACCATAATGCCAATGTCCCACTACACTGTCAGAGCCCCACCATAATGCCAATGTCCCACCACACTGTCAGAGCCCCACCATAATGCCAATGTCCCACCACACTGTCAGTTCCCCACCACAATGTCAGCAAGTGACCAACCCTCCATGAGCTCACCACACAGCAGATGATTTGAAGGGCAGACAAAAGTTCATAGAGTTGTTTTTGCTCCCTTTAAAGGCTACAATCAGGGGCGGACTGGGTGCTTAAAGTGGCCCTGGCAACAAAAACTAAAAATAGCCCTATGTAGTAGATAGGTCCAAATTGAGAGAAGTAGCTTAACAATACCATAGCGCAAAATACCATCCCATCAGAACCACTGGCAGGGTACATAAATACCTGATTCTCACAGCTTTAATTACTGCTGAGAGCTTATTATATACCCGGCCAGCAGCAGAGAGGAAGCCTTAGGCAGCCCCCTGGGCATCGTCCCACCAGGAAATTTCCCTGTAAGATCTATGGCCAATCTGCCCTTGGACACATATCTGGAAGACCAAAGCCACCAAATTTATTTTCTCTGGTAAGCCACCAAATTTATTTTCTCTGGTGGGAATGGAGTAGGCAGTTCGAGTTGATCTTGTACACCACAGAAAAGATTCTACAGATTTGGCAAAAAAATGAAAGTGGGAGCCAAATGTGGAATTTGGTGTAAGTAACAAATTTTTGGTGCAATGTAGGTTTTAAGTAAATTCTTCCTGCCAATCCACAAAATAAAAGCACCTAAGGGTACTTTCACACTTACGGCAGGACGGATCCGGCAGGCTATTCACCCTGTCGGATCTGTCCTTCCGCTGTTTCGCCATGCCGCCGGACCGCCACTCCGTCCCCATTGACTATAATGGGGAAGGGGGCGGCGCTCCGGCGCAGTACGGCAGTTCGCGGTCAGAGGCTGTCGGACTAAAAAGTCGGACATACAAGGCTTTTAGTCCGGCGGCCTTTTGCATTGCACTGCCGTACTGCGCCGGAGCGCCGCCCCGTCCCCATTATGGTCAATGGGGACGGAGCAGCGGTCCGGCGGCATGGCGAAATAGGGGAAGGACGGATCCGACAGGGTTAACAGACTGCCGGATCCGTCCTGCCGCAAATGTGAAAGTATCCTAAGACATAGTGGCCTCGCAGTGTTCTGGCGGATGGGTGTCTTATCCATAGTTCTTCACTTCTTAGCAGTGTCTTGAAATGCTGATTGTCAAGGATTCATTTTAGTCCTAGATATAGCTGATCTCTCTGAAGAACCTTTTCCAGGAGCAGGAGCTCTGAACTTTGCTTCCTCTCCATACAGTAGTTTAACAGAAACCCCCCTCCAGGCAGGAAGCAGGACCAGCCCACTCCTATAGAGAGGAGAGGAGCGGGGGGTTAGCACTCTCACTTGTTAGCACTTGTCTTCCATATCCTTGTTAGATCAAACTGCCACAATCATATAAAACCCCATATAGCATAATACATAGTATATACAATGGTAGGACCCCCAAATCAGCAATAAGTAATTAGTCACAAATCAAATTTCTTAGTAAAATTTGAAAAAGCACCAAATCCAATTTTTCATAACTTCACTCATCACTTAATATAATATATGAAGGGGCAGATTTATCATGCTTTCACTCCAGAATTCTGCTTCAAATGGTCTCAAAATAGGGCTTTCAAGTGTTTTTGCGCTCGCTTGTGTAAAAATGTTATGCCGTTTTGCATTTTTATATCCCTCACTCCAGTTTTGCAATGTGGGTGGAAAAGTGGATGTGGTTAGCTATGTTACTGAGTTTTACTACACATTTATAATTGAGACTTTATTTTAAAAAAATCACAAAAAGGTCACAAATTTACTCCATTAGGAGGATGGAGTAGGAAAACTGGACTCGTTTTCTTGACAAAAGAATTAGGTTTAAGGATAAGACACATTTATCAAACAACATGAGACGTTTAGTAAATGTAGCATAAAATAAAACAACACAGACTACAGCAAAACTGACTTCAAATACTCCCTGGTTAGGATAAATTCCTCCCAATGCCTCTATGACTTTATCACAGGTTTATTAGAGGTGGCATTCCCCTTTAATATCACTGCTCTATATACAGTTCTTTATTCAGACTATATCTCTGATGACATCAGCAGCAGCCAGAAGCCCCGCCCCCTTAGAATTCTGATACTGTGTGACATCACAATGCTATGTCCAGGCTTCCATGTGTTGGGGGTGCACTGGATTCTTTTGAGGGTTAATTGTTGGAGAAAATGGATGCGCAAAGAATTGTTCTTCTGTTGCTTTTATTTGCTATAGTTTCTGTTGATGGAAAGCCCACAAAAACACCTGCAGGTAATGGACATTGCAGCTGAGCCCCATTTACATAAATGGCAGTGAACTGCAATACCGTACACAACCCATGGACAAGAGAGGTGATCTATTGAGTTCAATGTGTCCATTTTTGTAGTAGACACCCATTTACTATAATAATGGCACCCAGAATTGTATCACTGAAAAACATAGCACTGATCGCTATGAAGATGTACAGTAGTAAGGAATTAATCAGCACAAAAGTATGAACATCCGGTCTAAACTCATGTTAGTGTCAATATTTAGTGTCAATAAAGTTTCTATTGGGGGATTATTTTTTTACTAAGAATATCCCCTTCTCATATAATGTGCATCTTTTAGGTGTTATCTCTGATGACATCATCAGTAGCAGCAGCCTCGTCCCTAGAGCTCTGATGATGGTGACATCACACCGCTGTGTCCAGTCTTCTATGTGTTGGGATAAATGGGAATCTTTTGAGGGTTTGCAGTTGGAGGAGATGGAGCTCAGCAGATTTCTCTTGTATTTGTTGGTGATATTTTAGTTTGTTTTGCTGAACAGAAAGTCCCAGAGACACCGGGCGGTAATGGACGTTATCACTGGGAGGGTTGTGTAGGTTTCTAGGGTTCAGTTAGTATCTCCATCTCATGGTCCAGTTTAGGGGTTCAGCTGCTGATTGATTTCATGTCTTTATTTTCCTTCATTCTTTTATGGACAGTGACTTTCCATGGATCACCGTGGACAACGCACGGTCCGGACAGCGGAGGTGCGAATAACAGTGAGTAGTCATTTAATTCCTTTCCTATAATGATGTGCCCCTTATCCAGATGTTACCAGTCCACAGTCTAGCAATGCCCACCGCTATACCCAGCCAAGCTGCCAGTGCCTACCAGCTGATGTCCTCGTGAAGGGCCCTGCTGGCATCAGGAGGATCTAGAGATGTTGGACAATGTCTTGTAGAATTTTTTCTCTCTATAGTAAGAATTAATAACAAGCATCACGTTTCTTTATTACCAGACATAGCCCGCGTTGTCTTTTCGGTTTTCGGACTTCTTCTTTTTGCCGCTCTGATTGTCATAATTTGCTGGTGAGTTTCCTTTTTCTTCTACTCTACACATCACATTATTCGTATAAGATTTAATGTCTGACCTACAGGTGGCGCAGTAACTACAGCAGCCAGTCTATAATACAGGGGCTGGATCGGGCAGTGCTATAATCAGGTAGTCGCTGTCCTCCCTTTCCCGCTGCTATATTATGATATCATATACACTAAGACACCAGATCCTTCCTGCTTGTTATACTGCACCTTTATATCCCAATCTCTGTAGTGGGGGAGGGGTCCATGGGTGTTTTCTGATGGGGAACTGAATATTGTCATCTGTACGGCTCATGTAAGGACTTTTCTCTGTCTCACAGTTATATGGCCTATCGTCGGCGTGCTAAAAAGAAAGAAATGGAACTAAATGAACTAAAGATGTTTGAGGAAGCTTTTCTAAAGATGGTTACAGTGAAGAAGCCGGGTAATAATTAGTATTTAATAACTTATATAAGCGGGGTACAGATAGAGCCTAGGGTGACCTCATATCTGGTGATCACACACATTGGGGCTCCTTCTATTACCCCAGAAATCAGCAGAATGCAGTGATGAGACAGCTTGTGTCTGCCCTTGAGCTACACTGCTATATTATTGCACTGCTCATATTACTGAGAGAATAGATTCTGCTCCATATTCTACAGATGTAGCAGCGCTAGCGCTCACAGTGGAATCGCGTGAGTGCAGAGCGATATCCTGTAGAGAACGAAGTGCGTAAAAAGAGTAGTTAGAAAATCCAGGGAGCAATTTGTGTTTCTAAATGGCAGATGGCGCATGGAACTACAGTTTTATACTAGGGAGAGAGCGCGATCTACAGTATATATATATGTATCTATCTTTCTATCACTCTATCTACTGTATCTGTCTATTTATCTATTTGTCTATCATCTACTCCAGGCTAGTGCTGCCGCTTGCGGGACACCTTGCCATTGTGGCAGGACATAAAACCGATCATTTTGACCACCTATAATTTAACATGCAGTATTCCACCAAAATCACAACACAGAATAAAAGGTCTTACTGCAAGTGTCTGGTGTCTGGATTACTCAATCATTCTTCATAAAGCCTGCTTGAATGGTGCTCCATAGGAAGAAAACTGCCGGCTTTACCACCATGAAATAAAGAAGTAAAAAATCCTCGGACAGTCGTCCAAACAATTGATGCTTTATTTCATATTCTCATAAAAAAAAAAAACATGGAGAAACAGTGGATAAGAAGCCAACGTGTTATGAACGACTTATTCATACTGTAGGATGACTGAGGATGATATACGCTTCATCCGAAACTCATTGGTTTTATATCCACTGTTCGTAATTTTTTTTTAAAATAAGACAAGAGATTTTATAGACAAGGGCCCGAGGATTTTTTAATTTTTGCATCATCTGGTCATTAAGGAGATATTTCAATGTGTTAGAAATATTCCAAATTAGAATGTATTAGAATATTCAAATGAAAATGTGCTGAACACTGCATATACTGGATATACTGGAAGTGCAGGGGAAAGTGCAGCCCGAGAGCGGGCATGTGCCAGGAATACAGTCCCCCGGCGGTGCCAGTCAGCCTCTAGCTGGGCATGTGTGCATCGTCCCCCTGCCTACTGCCACAATGCCAAGGTGTGGGTTTATCATTATTATCATTATTAGAACATGTGTTAATTAAATGCTCAGCCCCGCCGTGTCAATATGCATTGTCCTTTGTATTAAGCATTATGTTACAGAACATTAGAAAAACACGAGTTGGGCCAATGTACAGTATAGGAGAACAAGCCGATAAATAGCTTCCTTTTACAGCGTTGTACATAATTATATACAGTACTTTCTACATAAGCCTTAACACATCGGAATTCAGATTTTAGGTGTAGCCGCGTAGTAAATAAAACAGATAAAATATGTATCTGTATGTATCATTGGCTAACAAGGAGCAGGGAAGCTGTGAAGTTATGCAGATGGCAGTAGAACACGTACCGTACAGTACTGCACTTATAATACACTAAGCTGCGGTCAGTACTGACTGCACAGTGTGTATATAACTTGTAGGGGTCATTATGGAGAGCTGTATGGGAGTGCACAGCACCATGTAAAAAGATGCCCCCATTCCTAAAACAATATACATTAGTACATGTCGATTAAGCCAAATCAGAAGACCTTAATCTTACTGTCACTTCTAAGGAAGTTGTCATCAGTATGTAGCTTTTCTGACCTATTCAGCTGTACAAGATAATATAACATTTCCCCGGACTAAAATTTGCCCACTTATTGCCTCCAGTCCACGGGCGGCATGAACGAGGAGGGTGTCTGCGCTAGAATCTGACATCTCTGTTATGTACCGCTACAATGTACGAGCGCTGTGAGGGGAAGGGGTTCAATGGAGGTCACTTTAATATTTCATAAAGCGCCGTGAATATGAAAAAAAGGAATAATACAGAACAATATTCTGAAACCCAAACACAAGGGCGGCAACCCGACACCCTGCTGTTGCTGAGAAGTCACCCCCTACCCTGTATGTTTTGTATGACGGTCATGGTAATTAGCGGCATGTCTCTGCTGTTTCAAACAATCAAGACCTGCCGACCCTGCATGTGCGAGCGGGCGCAGTGTCCCACTACCCACGTGGGTGCTGCAAAGTCGTAGTGTTATGCCTTGTATGCTTTATATAACCTGTTTTATGCTGCAGTGCATCTTTATGCATAAGCCCTGCGTACAGATGTGTTAGATTCCATTACACTGAGCCTACCACTAGGGGGAGACAACACATCCCCTTATATATAGCTCAGCTCAGGCCTAGTTAGTCAGTCTTAGCAGTTCAGTCTTAGTCTTCAGTCTTAGAAGTGGTAGTCAGTCTTCAGCCCTGAGATGAAGTGCTCCACATCCTACTCAGAACTCTGCTAAGAGTTAGTGGACATCAGCTAGAAGTTTAGCTTCAGAAAAGGATATTAATCCAGAAAGCATTAAAGAAGCAGAGACCCAAAGGGTTACGGTCATCGCTATACGCGTCTTAGGACCTTTGGAGTTAAAAGTGAAGGATTTACCGGCCTCCGGCAGCCTCACTATCCTGCACTGGGATAACAGGGACCAGCGTAGAAGTCCTCTACCAGTAAGCATAACACTTATACCATTAATAGCCTGGGAGACAGACATCACACCTGTAAGCAGTGGACCTTTTGCAGATTTACCTCTGTCCATTGTAAAGAGACTGTATTTCATGTCTGGATGTATTAGAGACTGTTTTATACTTGGATGTTACCGTTACAGGAGCAACGTTTAGTAAAAGTTATAAGCTGGATTGCACCATCCTTGTCTCAGTCTCCAATTCCTCAGTTCACACTACAGTAAATGGTTGTACCACCATAAAAGGTACTGGCGTCACGACTACAAGGGACCTTGCCATAGGCACATTAATACAGACCATCAAGGGCACCTTGAAGCACCATCTGGCCTGTGTCCCTTACACCAGAGTGTGCCCAGAGAATTCCTGTGCCGTTCTCCTCATCACTTGTGCAGGCCTGCCCCGGGACGACATAACCGTGAGTAACCAGAACTGTATTTACCTCGGCCCACCTAATGCTCACACCGTGACCTCATGTATAATTCCCCTGTCGGTCTGGCATACTGCACGGGCGCCATGTTTGCCTATCGCTCCAGCGCCGTACATGTAAAGTGCTGGTAGCGAACGGGTTAATAACAAAGGGGGGAATTTATAATGACTTTTATGTCAGGAAACTGGTATCAAAATGTCAACATTTTATGTGTAATTATAGTTTTTACACTGATCATCAGGACACTTTTAAAAAAAAACTGGATAGGGCTTTACATGTGGGGGATGTCCTGATCAACATTTCCTACCTCATAGAATACTAGAATAGAATACTGACAAAAAAAGGAATTATGAAGCCATTTAGGCAAAAAAGAGACAAAATGTCCTCAGCAGGTCCTGATGATGGAGTCTTCTTGGATGAGGCAATTTTTCTACTGCAAACCTAAAAGGGGCGGCCTGCAAAAATTATATATAAAAAGAAATGAGAAACAAAAGATAAGACCGCACTTTTTAATAACAGAGTAGTACAGAGTTCCAGCACTTTCTACACATTTGTGATAGTGACATGTCGAAGGTTTTTATCAGTGGGGGTGTGAGAGCTGAGACACTTCACTGTATGTAGCAGGCACAATGATGGCAACAGTCACATTAAGGCCTTTCAAGGGTTAATCAGGGGTTAAAAAAATGTTATGCGTTTTCTTCATTAAAGATGGCAACAATGGCCACTCAGTTAGTAAATTATGGTGTGTATGTTTTTTTACTGCCATTTTAGGAAAAGTTGATTCGTTACCACGAAGCGCGAGGAAATTCAGCTTCACTAGAAATCTAATTTTTCCCTTAAATTCAGATCGAATTGAATTTGTTTTAATTTGATGGTCATTGACTTCATCTCACCCGATGTCTTCAATCAAGATGGCCGTGACGGCATTTAAACAATGAAATGAATAGTGTGAGTATTTAAAGGCCTAAATGGTAGCATAGCTTACCCTGCACTGGCAGTTATAGTCAAGTCTGGCTGTTTCTGTGCCCAGGCTCACACTGCACTGTCTAGCCTAGACTAGGACTCACTAGCACTGCTGCCCCTTCCTTCTGGTAGGAAGCAGGACTGGCCCGCTACATCCCAAAGGGGGGAGAAGGGAATGGTGAGTTCTATTCTATCTAAGTATCTCTCTCTCTCTGCCATATATGCTGCCACCTGCTGGTGAACCAGGCATAATACATGAGCAAAACAGTCGCATAACGGTAATATCAATGCACACTTGAGGAGGACCTGCTGGAAATATATACACAGATGACATAGGCGTTAGCAATAAAAGATAGTAGCGGAGTGAAAGAATAGTAACACCACTCCAGGGTTTTACAATTTCCCTCCTCAGCCCAGCACATAGAGGATCTGACTGGTTTTATTGCAGGCAGTTACTGATCAATGGAATTATAGATAGCATTTGTTATAGTAGGGCTCCGGCTCCATAGTGCGGCAGGCACCACAGCTCCCTCCACAGCAGTGATATCCTTATCTGCAAACATCAGATGTTGGAAGAGCCTGTGGTGCTCCGGTAATCACTCTGGTAGTCACCTCTTCCTTTGCGTGGGACAATCATTGGTGACATGGACTTTGTGCAGCTAAGTCCCATATAAAGGGGTTGGCCAGTTTCCTATACTGATGACCTATCATCGACCTGTCGTACGATTACTGTGTTCTCTTCACTGTTTAATCGCAGCTCCTCCGTCCCCATTCACTTTATAGGAAGCAGCAGACGGAGTGTAACTACCTCTTCCCATTGAAATGAATGGGACGGAGGAGCTGCAATTACACTGATCGCCGCTGAGATGTCGATGGCGAGCAGTAAACGGGGAAGAGAACAGAACTCTTGTACAAGCGCTGCGTTCTCTTCCAACAGCTGATCGGCGGTGGTGAAGGGAGTCGGGCCCCTACCGACCAGGTGTTGATCACCTTTACAGAAGAGAAATAATTAATATTTATTTCCTGGAAAACCCTTTTAATCACAGGAGATATCATACATGACTGATCTGACTGGCTAGGACCTCACCAATACTCATACATGTCGTACCCCCGGAGACCCTCCATTTACTACATGGATATAAACCAGCTCTGCGTTATGTAATAATATTGTCAGGCAGATCTGTGGTGTAGAAACATGAACGGCAATGACGGAAGATCAGGAGATCTCACAATGAATCACAGCACACAGAAAAGAAGACACAGACACGGTGAATTAAAGTGAAATAATTATTTTATTCCTATCTATTATTAAATTTGGACTAATTAACCATCCAGTACTCTTTATAGAATTTACTGCGTAAGAAGATATGAACCAGAGGAAGGCAAAACATAACCCCCTGTGGGGGAAAAAATTCCTTCCTGACCCCATCAACTGGCGATCGGCTACTCCCTGGTTCTCTGCAGTGTCAGCGCTGGATGGGCCCTGTCACCCCTTATATGTAATATTATTCTAATCCTAATATATAAGAAGCATGGCGGATCATGTTGTCAGACTGATTGTCAGCAGTGGAGGGAATGTTAGATTGTAAAACATTCACAATCCTGGGTTTAGGTGACAACTTCTGTCTACGGCCATTTTTACCTAGTGCTTAACTTCTATCTTATCTGTAACTTATTCTCTCTTATACTTATCTTATATCTTACATAACTTATCTCTATATTATATATCAGGTCCTGTCACACTGGCAGATATTCTGTCCGGTAAAGATCGGTTACACCATGTTGTTTGGCGCTCATTACCTACATTTATGTGCAGCAATGATCATTAATATGGGGATAAATGATCGGTAATAGGATCATTCATCCCCATACAGTGCTCATTTGTCGGCAGCATATGCCGTTTACACAGGGTGATGTGCTGCCAACAAACGGACATTTCTAATGCCACATAAAAGATCTGATCACCGATGAGCGAGGATTTTGTACACACCGCAATGATCAGGAGCAGGAACAGTGGAGCTAACGCTTGTTCTTTATCATCCGTCTGTGGAACAGGACCTGATTATGGCTCCCCTTTATCTAATCTCTAATATATCTTCTATCTTTCTTATCTTTCTACCTTATCATTAAGTGACAATTCCTATCTTAAACATTTATGGCATACCTACAGCCTGATATGTGCTGTTCTCACCTCTGAGAATCTCATCCATGGAGAGAATGAGGGTCCCTTGTCCCATTAGGAGTCAATGAAGAGGTTTGGAAATACCATAAATGTATAAGGTGGGAATACCCCTTTACCTTATACTAACACCTGATAACTATGGCTACTTTCACATCTGAGCTTTCCCTTTCCGCTATTCAGATCCGTCATAGGAAAACGCTTCCGTTTTGTCCCCATTCATTGTCAATAGAGACAAAACTGAACTGAATGAAACGGAGTTTGGTTGCGTCCCCATTGCGGACAGAATAACGCTGCAAGCAGCGTGTTTCTGTCCGCGATGTGGCTCGTAGCAAGACGGATCCGTCATGACTCACAATGTAAGTCAATAAGAACGGATCAGTTTTCGCAGATACAATAGAAAACGGATCCGTCCCCCATTACTTTTAATGGTGTTCATGATGGATCCGTCATGGCGATTTTAAAGATAATACAACCGGATCCGTTCATAGCGGATGCAGATGGTTGTATTATCATGACGGAAGTGTTTTTGCTGATCCATGTCGGATCCAGCAAAAATGCTGGTGTGAAAGTTATATTAACCCTACACTTATCAGTTCACTATCTCATATGTCAGTTACTTCTCTCTTATATCTAATAACCTATTCTTATCCTATCCCGATCCTATAATTGTGCTATATTTTATTTATTTATTTTTTTTATTATTTTTTTGCCCCTATTATATGTATCTAATGACTATTTTGTCTTAAAGAATAAATGCACTTTTTCAAAACTTTTAATGTGTCACAGTTTCATATCAAAGGTTTTGATCATGGGGGTCTGAGTGCTGAGATCCCCCACTGATGGTAAAACGAGGAGTTAGCGCCATTTCTCCTCACTGCTGAACACGGTAATGAAGATGGCGTCAGTAGAAATCCAATGAGGCCGTCTTCATTTCTGAGGAGAAACAATGATAACAACTCGTCCTAGTGATCGGTGGGGGTCTCAGCACTCAGACCCCAGCGATCACTATGTCACTATGACATATCATAGTTTTGAAAAAGTGCATTTATTCTTTAAGACAAAATAGTCATTAGATACATATAATAGGGGCAAAAAAAAATAAAAAAAATAAATAAATAAAAATATAGCACAATTATAGGATCGGGATAGGATAAGAATAGGTTATTAGATATAAGAGAGAAGTAACTGACATATGAGATAGTGAACTGATAAGTGTAGGGTTAATATAACTTTCACACCAGCATTTTTGCTGGATCCGACATGGATCAGCAAAAACACTTCCGTCATGATAATACAACCATCTGCATCCGCTATGAACGGATCCAGTTGTATTATCTTTAAAATCGCCATGACGGATCCATCATGAACACCATTAAAAGTCAATGGGGGACGGATCCGTTTTCTATTGTATCTGCGAAAACTGATCCGTTCTTATTGACTTACATTGTGAGTCATGACGGATCCGTCTTGCTACGAGCCACATCGCAGGACAGAAACACGCTGCTTGCAGCGTTATTCTGTCCGCAATGGGGACGCAACCAAACTCCGTTTCATTCAGTTCAGTTTTGTCTCTATTGACAATGAATAGGGACAAAAAGGAAGCGTTTTCCTATGACGGATCTGAATAGCGGAAAGGGAAAGCTCAGATGTGAAAGTAGCCATAGTTATCAGGTGTAGTATAAGGTAAAGGGGTATTCCCACCTTATACATTTATGGTATTTCCAAACCTCTTCATTGACTCCTAATGGGACAAGGGACCCTCATTCTCTCCATAGATGAGATTCTCAGAGGTGAGAACAGCACATATCAGGCTGTAGGTATGCCATAATGTTTAAGATAGGAATTGTCACTTAATGATAAGGTAGAAAGATAAGAAAGATAGAAGATATATTAGAGATTAGATAAAGGGGAGCCATAATCAGGTCCTGTTCCACAGACGGATGATAAAGAACAAGCGTTAGCTCCACTGTTCCTGCTCCTGATCATTGCGGTGTGTACAAAATCCTCGCTCATCGGTGATCAGATCTTTTATGTGGCATTAGAAATGTCCGTTTGTTGGCAGCACATCACCCTGTGTAAACGGCATATGCTGCCGACAAATGAGCACTGTATGGGGATGAATGATCCTATTACCGATCATTTATCCCCATACTAATGATCATTGCTGCACATAAATGTAGGTAATGAGCGCCAAACAACATGGTGTACCGATCTTTACCGGACAGAATATCTGCCAGTGTGACAGGACCTGATATATAATATAGAGATAAGTTATGTAAGATATAAGATAAGTATAATAGAGAATAAGTTACAGATAAGATAGAAGTTAAGCACTAGGTAAAAATGGCCGTAGACAGAAGTTGTCACCTAAACCCAGGATTGTGAATGTTTTACAATCTAACATTCCCTCCACTGCTGACAATCAGTCTGACAACATGATCCGCCATGCTTCTTATATATTAGGATTAGAATAATATTACATATAAGGGGTGACAGGGCCCATCCAGCGCTGACACTGCAGAGAACCAGGGAGTAGCCGATCGCCAGTTGATGGGGTCAGGAAGGAATTTTTTCCCCCACAGGGGGTTATGTTTTGCCTTCCTCTGGTTCATATCTTCTTACGCAGTAAATTCTATAAAGAGTACTGGATGGTTAATTAGTCCAAATTTAATAATAGATAGGAATAAAATAATTATTTCACTTTAATTCACCGTGTCTGTGTCTTCTTTTCTGTGTGCTGTGATTCATTGTGAGTCTCCGGATCTTCCGTCATTGCCGTTCATGTTTCTACACCACAGATCTGCCTGACAGTATTATTACATAACGCAGAGCTGGTTTATATCCATGTAGTAAATGGGGGGTCTCCGGGGGTACGACATGTATGAGTATTGGTGAGGTCCTAGCCAGTCAGATCAGTCATGTATGATATCTCCTGTGATTAAAAGGGTTTTCCAGGAAATAAATATGAATTATTTCTCTTCTGTAAAGGTGATCAACATCTGGTCGGTAGGGGCCCGACTCCCTTCACCACCGCCGATCAGCTGTTGGAAGAGAACGCAGCGCTTGTACAAGAGTTCTGTTCTTTTCCCCGTTTACTGCTCGCCATCGACATCTCAGCCGCGATCAGTGTAATTGCAGCTCCTCCGTCCCATTCATTTCAATGGGAAGAGGTAGTTACACTCCGTCTGCTGCTTCCTATAAAGTGAATGGGGACGGAGGAGCTGCGATTAAACAGTGAAGAGAACACAGTAATCGTACGACAGGTCGATGATAGGTCATCAGTATAGGAAACTGGCCAACCTCTTTATATGGGACTTAGCTGCACAAAGTCCATGTCACCAATGATTGCCCCACGCAAAGGAAGAGGTGACTACCAGAGTGATTACCGGAGCACCACAGGCTCTTCCAACATCTGATGTTTGCAGATAAGGATATCACTGCTGTGGAGGGAGCTGTGGTGCCTGCCGCACTATGGAGCCGGAGCCCTACTATAACAAATGCTATCTATAATTCCATTGATCAATAACTGCCTGCAATAAAACCAGTCAGATCCTCTATGTGCTGGGCTGAGGAGGGAAATTGTAAAACCCTGGAGTGGTGTTACTATTCTTTCACTCCGCTACTATCTTTTATTGCTAACGCCTATGTCATCTGTGTATATATTTCCAGCAGGTCCTCCTCAAGTGTGCATTGATATTAGAGTTATGTGACTGTTTTGCTCATGTATTATGCCTGGTTCACCAGCAGGTGGCAGCATATATGGCAGAGAGAGAGAGATACTTAGATAGAATAGAACTCACCATTCCATTCTCCCCCCTTTGGGATGTAGTGGGCCAGTCCTGCTTCCTACCAGAAGGAAGGGGCAGCAGTGCTAGTGAGTCCTAGTCTAGGCTAGACAGTGCAGTGTGAGCCTGGGCACAGAAACAGCCAGACGTGCCTATAACTGCCAGTGCAGGGTAAGCTATGCTACCATTTAGGCCTTTAAATACTCACCCTATTCATTTCATTGTGTAAATGCCGTCACGGCCATCTTGATTGAAGACATCGGGTGAGATGAAGTCAATGACCATCAAATTAAAACAAATTCAATTCGATCTGAATTTCAGGGAAAATTAGATTTCTAGTGAAGCTGAATTTCCTCGCGCTTCGTGGTAACGAATCAACTTTTCCTAAAATGGCAGTAAAAAAACATACACACCATAATTTACTAACTGAGTGGCCATTGTTGCCATCTTTAATGAAGAAAACGCATAACATTTTTTTAACCCCTGATTAACCCTTGAAAGGCCTTAATGTGACTGTTGCCATCATTGTTCCTGCTACATACAGTGAAGTGTCTCAGCTCTCACACCCCCACTGATAAAAACCTTCGACATGTCACTATCACAAATGTGTAGAAAGTGCTGGAACTCTGTACTACTCTGTTATTAAAAAGTGCGGTCTTATCTTTTGTTTCTCATTTCTTTTTATATATAATTTTTGAAGGCCGCCCCTTTTAGGTTTGCAGTAGAAAAATTGCCTCATCCAAGAAGACTCCATCATCAGGACCTGCTGAGGACATTTTGTCTCTTTTTTGCCTAAATGGCTTCATAATTCCTTTTTTTGTCAGTATTCTATTCTAGTATTCTATGAGGTAGGAAATGTTGAACAGGACATCCCCCACATGTAAAGCCCTATCCAGTTTTTTAAAAAAGTGTCCTGATCAGTGTAAAAACTATAATTACACATAAAATTTTGACATTTTGATACCAGTTTCCTGACATAAAAGTCATTATAAATTCCCCCCTTTGTTATTAACCCGTTCGCTACCAGCACTTTACATGTACGGCGCTGGAGCGATAGGCAAACATGGCGCCCGTGCAGTATGCCAGACCGACAGGGGAATTATACATGAGGTCACGGTGTGAGCATTAGGTGGGCCGAGGTAAATACAGTTCTGGTTACTCACGGTTATGTCGTCCCGGGGCAGGCCTGCACAAGTGATGAGGAGAACGGCACAGGAATTCTCTGGGCACACTCTGGTGTAAGGGACACAGGCCAGATGGTGGTTCGAGGTGCCCTTGATGGTCTGTATTAATGTGCCTATGGCAAGGTCCCTTGTAGTCGTGACGCCAGTACCTTTTATGGTGGTACAACCATTTACTGTGGTGTGAACTGAGGAATTGGAGACTGAGACAAGGATGGTGCAATCCAGCTTATAACTTTTACTAAACGTTGCTCCTGTAACGGTAACATCCAAGTATAAAACAGTCTCTAATACATCCAGACATGAAATACAGTCTCTTTACGATGGACAGAGGTAAATCTGCAAGAGGTCCACTGCTTACAGGTGTGATGTCTGTCTCCCAGGCTATTAATGGTATAAGTGTTATGCTTACTGGTAGAGGACTTCTACGCTGGTCCCTGTTATCCCAGTGCAGGATAGTGAGGCTGCCGGAGGCCGGTAAATCCTTCACTTTTAACTCCAAAGGTCCTAAGACGCGTATAGCGATGGCCGTAACCCTTTGGGTCTCTGCTTCTTTACTGCTTTCTGGATTAATATCCTTTTCTGAAGCTAAACTTCTAGCTGATGTCCACTGACTCTTAGCAGAGTTCTGAGTAGGATGTGGAGCACTTCATCTCAGGGCTAAAGACTGACTACCACTTCTAAGACTGAAGACTAAGACTGAACTGCTAAGACTGACTAACTAGGCCTGAGCTGAGCTATATATAAGGGGTGTGTTGTCTCCCCCTAGTGGTAGGCTCAGTGTAATGGAATCTAACACATCTGTAGGCAGGGATAATGCATAAAGATGCACTGCAGCATAAAACAGGTTATATAAAGCATACAAGGCATAACACTACGACTTTGTAGCACCCACGTGGGTAGTGGGACACTGCGCCCGCTCGCACATGCAGGGTCGGCAGGTCTCGATTGTTTGAAACAGCAGAGACATGCCGCTAATTACCGTGACCGGCATACAAAACATACAGGGTAGGGGGTGACTTCTCAGCAACAGCAGGGTGTCGGGTTGCCGCCCTTGTGTTTGGTTTTCAGGATAATGTTCTGTATTATTCCTTTTTTTCATTTTCACGGCGCTTTATGAAATATTAAAGTGACCTCCATTGAACCCCTTCCCCTCACAGCGCTCGTACATTGTAGCGGTGAGCATCCTGCAGTGACATAACAGAGATATCAGATTCTAGCGCAGACACCCTCCTCGTTCATGCCGCCCGTGGACTGGAGGCGATAAGTGGGCATAGTTTAGTCCGGGAAATCTTATATTACCTTGTACAGCTGAATGGGTCAGAAAAGCTACATACTGATGACAACTTCCTTAGAAGTGACAGTAAGATTAAGGTCTTCTGATTTGGCTTAATCGACATGTACTAATGTATATTGTTTTAGGAATGGGCGCATCTTTTTACATGGTGCTGTGCACTCCCATACAGCTCTCCATAATGACCCCTACAAGTTATATACACACTGTGCAGTCAGTACTGACCGCAGCTTAGTGTATTATAAGTGCAGTACTGTACGGTACGTGTTCTACTGCCATCTGCATAACTTCACAATGCTTCCCTGCTCCTTGTTAGCCAATGATACATACAGATACATATTTTATCTGTTTTATTTACTACGCGGTTACACGTAAAATCTGAATTCCGATGTGTTAAGGCTTATGTAGAAAGTACTGTATATAATTATGTACAACGCTGTGAAAGGAAGCTATTTATCGGCTTGTTCTCCTATACTGTACTTTGGCCCAACTCGTGTTTTTCTAATGTTCTGTAACATAATGCTTAATACAAAGGACAATGCATATTGACACGGCGGGGCTGAGCATTTAATTAACAAATGTTCTAATAATGATAATAATGATAAACCCAAACCTTGGCATTGTGGCAGTAGGCAGGGGGACAATGCACACATGCCCATCTAGAGGCTGACTGGCACCGCCGGGGGACTGTATTCCTGGCACATGCCCGCTCTCGGGCTGCACTTTCCCCTGCACTTCCAGTATATCCAGTATATCTAGTGCTCAGTACATTTTCATTTGAATATTCTAACTAATACATTCTAATTTGGAATATTTCTAACACATTGAAATATCTCCTTAATGACCAGATGAAGCAAAAATTAAAAAATCCTCGGGCCCTTGTCTATAAAATCTCTTGTCTTATTTAATTTTTTTTTTACGAACAGTGGATTTAAAACCAATGAGTTTCGGATGAAGCGTATATCATCCTCAGTCATCCTACTGTATGAATAAGTCGTTCATAACACGTTGGCTTCTTATCCACTGTTTCTCCATGTTTTTTTTTTAATGAGAATATGAAATAAAGCATCAATTGTTTGGACGACTGTCCGAGGATTTTTTACTTCTTGATTGCATGGTGGTAAAGCCGACAGTTTTCTTCCTATGGAGCCCCATTCAAACAGGCTTTATGAAGAATGATTGAGTAATCCAGACACCAGACATTTGCAGTAAGACCTTTTATTCTGTGTTGTGATTTTGGTGGAATACTGCATGTTAAATTATAGGTGGTCAAAATGATCGGTTTTATGTCCTGCCACAATGGCAAGATGTCCCGCAAGCGGCAGCACTAGCCTGGAGTAGATGATAGACAAATAGATAAATAGTCAGATACAGTAGATAGAGTGATAGAAAGATAGATACATATATATATATACTGTAGATCGCGCTCTCTCCCTAGTATAAAACTGCAGTTCAATGCGCCATCTGCCATTTAGAAACACAAATTGCTCCCTGGATTTTCTAACTACTCTTTTTACGCACTTCGTTCTCTACAGGATATCGCTCTGCACTCACGCGATTCCACTGTGAGCGCTAGCGCTGCTACATCTGTAGAATATGGAGCAGAATCTATTCTTTCAGTAATATGAGCAATGCAATAATATAGCAGTGCAGCTCAAGGGCAGACACAAGCTGTCTCATCGCTGCATTCTGCTGGTTTCTGGGGTAATAGAGGGAGCCCCAATGTGTGTGATCACCAGATATGAGGTCACCCTAGGCTCTATCTGTACCCCGCTTATATAAGTTATTAAATACTAATTATTACCGGGCTTCTTCGCTGTAACCATCTTTAGAAAAGCTTCCTCAAACATCTTTAGTTCATTTAGTTCCTTTTCTTTCTTTTTAGCACGCCGACGCCAGGCCATATAACTGTGAGACAGAGAAAAGTCCTTACATGAGCCGCACAGATGACAATATTCAGTTCCCCATCAGAAAACACCCATGGACCCCTCCCCCACTACAGAGATTGGGATATAAAGGTGCAGTATAACAAGCAGGAAGGATCTGGTCTTAGTCTATATGATATCATAATATTGCAGCGGGAAAGGGAGGACAGCGACTACCTGATTATAGCACTGCCCGATCCAGCCCCTGTATTATAGACTGGCTGCTGTAGTTACTGCGCCACCTGTAGGTCAGACATTAAATCTTATACGAATAATGTGATGTGTAGAGTAGAAGAAAAAGGAAACTCACCAGCAAATTATGACAATCACTCCAGCAAAAAGAAGGATTCCGAAAACCGAAAAGACAACGTGGGCTATGTCTGGTAATAAAGAAACGTGATGCTTGTTATTAATTCTTACTATAGAGAGAAAAAATTCTACAAGACATTGTCCAACATCTCTAGATCCTTCTGATGCCAGCAGGGCCCTTCACGAGGACATCAGTGGTAGGCACTGGCAGCTTGGCTGGGTATAGCGGTGGTGATTGCTAGACTGTGGACTGGTAACATCTGGATAAGGGGCACATCATTATAGGAAAGGAAATAAGTGACTTCTCACTGTTATTCGCACCTCCGCTGTCCGGACCGTGCGTTGTCCACGGTGATCCATGGAAAGTCACTGTCCATAAAAGAATGAAGGAAAATAAAGACATGAAATCAATCAGCAGCTGAACCCCTGAACTGGACCATGAGGTGGAGATACTAACTGAACCCTAGAAACCTACACAACCCTCCCAGTGATAACGTCCATTACCGCCCGGTGTCTCTGGGACTTTCTGTTCAGCAAAACAAGCTGAGCTCCATCTCCTCCAACTGCAAACCCTCAAAAGATTCCCATTTATCCCAACACATGGAAGACTAGACACAGCGGTGTGATGTCACCACCATCAGAGCTCTGGGGACGAGGCTGCTGCTACTGATGATGTTATCAGAGGTAACACCTAAAAGATGCACATTATATGAGAAGGGGATATTCTTAGTAAAAAAATAATCCCCCAATAGAAACTTTATTGACACTAAATATTGACACTAACATGAGTTTAGACCGGATATTCATACTTTTGTGCTGATTAATTCCTTACTACTGTACATCTTCATAGCGATCAGTGCTACGTTTTTCAGTGATACCATTCTGGGTGCCATCATTATAGTAAATGGGTGTCTACTACAAATATGGACACATTGAACTCAATAGATCACCTCTCTTGTCCATGGGTTATGTACGGTATTGCGGTTCACTGCCATTCATGTAAATGGGGCTCAGCTGCAACGTCACACACATTCCACTGTCTTATAACCTGAGCTCCAAGCCACAGAGACTACAAACGAGTTTCGCCTCTAGGACCCATAATTATGTCAGGAGAAAAACTATATTTAGTCCCCATTCAGTGAGATAAACCCCCGGTGATAATGTCCATTACCTGCAGGTGTTTTTGTGGGCTTTCCATCAACAGAAACTATAGCAAATAAAAGCAACAGAAGAACAATTCTTTGCGCATCCATTATCTCCAACAATTAACCCTCAAAAGAATCCAGTGCACCCCCAACACATGGAAGCCTGGACATAGCATTGTGATGTCACACAATATCAGAATTCTAAGGGGGAGGGGCTTCTAGCTGCTGCTGATGTCATCAGAGATATAGTCTGAATAAAGAACTGTATATAGAGCAGTGATATTAAAGGGCAATGCCACCTCTAATAAACCTGTGATAAAATCATAGAGGCATTGGGAGGAATTTATCCTAACCAGGGAGTATTTGAAGTCAGTTTTGCTGTAGTCTGTGTTGTTTTATTTTATGCTACATTTACCAAACGTCTCATGTTGTTTGATAAATGTGTCTTATCCTTAAACCTAATTCTTTTGTCAAGAAAACTAGTCCAGTTTTTCTACTCCATCCTCCTATTGGAGTAAATTTGTGACCTTTTTTGTGATTTTTTTTAAAATAAAGTCTCAATTATAAATGTGTAGTAAAACTCAGTAACATAGCTAACCACATCCAGTTTTCCACCCACATTGCAAAACTGGAGTGAGGGGTATAAAAATGCAAAACGGCACAACATTTTTGCGCAAGCGAGCGCAAAAACACTTGAAAGCCCTATTTTGAAACCGTTTGAAGCAGAATTCTGGAGTGAAAGCATGATAAACCTGCCCCTTCATATATTATATTAAGTGATGAGTGAAGTTACGAAAAATTGGATTTGGTGCTTTTTCAAATTTTACTAAGAAATTTGATTTGTGACAAATTACTTATTGCTGATTTGGGGGTCCTACCATTGTATATACTATGTATTATGCTATATAGTGTTTTATATGATTGTGGCAGTTTGATCTAACAAGGATATGGAAGGCAAGTGCTAACAAGTGAGAGTGCTAACCCCCGCTCCTCTCCTCTCTATAGGAGTGGGCTGGTCCTGCTTCCTGCCTGGAGGGGGGTTTCTGTTAAACTACTGTGTGGAGAGGAAGCAAAGTTCAGAGCTCCTGCTCTTGGAAAAGGTTCTTCAGAGAGATCAGCTGTATCTAGGACTAAAATGAATCCTTGACAATCAGCATTTCAAGACACTGCTAAGACGTGAAGAACTATGGATAAGACACCCATGCCCCATAACACTGCGAGGCCACTATGTCTTAGGGTACTTTCACATTTGCGGCAGGACGGATCCGGCAGTCTGTTAACCCTGTCGGATCCGTCCTTCCCCTATTTCGCCATGCCGCCGGACCGCTGCTCCGTCCCCATTGACCATAATGGGGACGGGGCGGCACTCCGGCGCAGTACGGCAGTGCACGGCAAAAGGCCGCCGGACTAAAAGCCTTGTTTGTCCGACTTTTTAGTCCGACAGCCTCGGACCGCGAACTGCCGTACTGCGCCGTACTGCGGCATGGCGAAACAGCGGAAGGACAGATCCGACAGGGTGAATAGCCTGCCGGATCCGTCCTGCCGCAAGTGTGAAAGTACCCTTAGGTGCTTTTATTTTGTGGATTGGCAGGAAGAATTTACTTAAAACCTACATTGTACCAAAAATTCGTTACTTACACCAAATTCCACATATGGCTCCCACTTTCATTTTTTAGCCAAATCTATAGAATCTTTTCTGTGGTGTACAAGATCAACTCGAACTGCCTACTCCATTCCCACCAGAGAAAATACATTTGGTGGCTTTGGTCTTCCAGAAATGTGTCCAAGGGCAGATTGGCCATAGATCTTACAGGGAAATTTCCTGGTGGGACGATGCCCAGGCTTCCTCTCTGCTGCTGGCCGGGTATATAATAAGCTCTCAGCAGTAATTAAAGCTGTGAGAATCAGGTATTCATGTACCCGGCCAGTGGTTCTGATGGGATGGTATTTTGCGCTATGGTATTGTTAAGCTACTTCTCTCAATTTGGACCTATCTACTACATACGGCTATTTTTAGTTTTTGTTGCCAGGGCCACTTTAAGCTCCCAGTCCGCCCCTGATTGTAGCCTTTAAAGGGAGCAAAAACAACTCTATGAACTTTTGTCTGCCCTTCAAATCATCTGCTGTGTGGTGAGCTCATGGAGGGTTGGTCACTTGCTGACATTGTGGTGGGGAACTGACAGTGTGGTGGGACATTGGCATTATGGTGGGGCTCTGACAGTGTGGTGGGACATTGGCATTATGGTGGGGCTCTGACAGTGTAGTGGGACATTGGCATTATGGTGGGGCTCTGACAGTGTGGTGGGACATTGGCATTATAGTGGGTCAGTAGCTGGCATTACAGTTGGAAGCAGTGTGGCTTGTTCTGCTATACTGTTTGTGGAGCTCCTCTCACTACAATGGCAGTTACAGA